>NC_056747.1:242310357-242322857 GCF_019279795.1 Protopterus annectens | reverse complement strand
ACAGTGAGACTGAACAAGCCATTATTTTATACTTGCTAAGCAGCTCTTTTGATGTTTACTGAGTGTAAAGCAAAAAAGTAAAGAAACTTAAAATAACAAAGTGTGTGTGTGTGTATGTCTGTGACTGAGAGTGTATGTGTGTATGAAAGCAGAAGAGACTTTGTGCATATGTGTGTGTGTGTTTGTGTGTGTGTGTGTGTGTGTGAGAGAGAGTGAGAGGGAGCAATCCTTGGCAGCAGCAGCAGTTAAGAAGTCTGCATATCTCTCGACCTCTGACCTTAACATGTTTTTATATATATTTTGATGTAAATTGCATCCTCCAACACCATTAAAATATACTACAACAAGTTTGAAACATTAGGCGGAGGAACTATTTTGCATCAAAAATATATATATAACATAATCTAGAACTTAAAAGAATAAGTAAGTAAAACACAACAATTGTACAGAGAGCCCACTCTCTAAGTGCAATAATGCCCACCAGGGTGTATGTTAATGTGTAATTAACAGCCTTCCAGGGATATAGAGGTCCTCCACTCCCCTGGGTGGGGATTAATTGCACATTAACACACACCCTGTTGAGCATTATTGCTTGCTTAATGATTATTGCCACTCAATATTCATGCCCAAGCTGCCGCTTTTAAAGTACAAACGAACTGCAGCTGAGGCCTTAACTACCACTCAATAATTAGTTATTGGTAATTTTATCCTGACTTAGCATTTATTTATTTATTTAGGTTCATAGGTTCATAGGTTTATACTAGGCTATCTGCCCTAAGGCATTTATAAGCCTAGTCCAAATTTTTGTGGCTTACGCCACCCCTTATATGAAAAAATACTGTGCCCATTAGTTTGTTGTGCCTTTGTCCAGCAGTGACACAGAGATGATTCCCGGGGTAAACCTACGATCTCCCATCCACAGGTCTAGATTTCTCTTGAACAGAGTCAGCGAGGTGCTCTGCCTCACATGGACCAGGATTTTATTCCACAGCATAGGGAGTCTCTGAGTGATAAATCTATCCCTCCAGCACGTCCTATTTATATCCGTGCTAAGGTTTAAGTCGCTTGCTCTAGTGGTTTTGGTGGATTTGGATTTTTGAGGTGGAGCATGTCCATTAATTCGGGTTGGACATGGCCTTGTATGTCAGGCACATGTCACCTCTGTGCAGGCGGTATGCGACTGAATAGAGCTGGAGTTTCTTCAATCTGGCAGCATATGACAGATTTTGGAGTCCCTTTATCCTTTTGATGAGGAACTTTTGGGGTCTCTCCAATTGCTGCAGATGTCTGGTGAGATACATCCCGAATGGGGCATTGTACTCGATCATTGGTCTGATAAGTGAAGAGTACAGGGGAACAATGACCACACTAGATCTGGATGTGAATCCCTTCATGATCAGGTGGGCAATGTAGAAGGTCTTTCTAACCACTTTAGCAATGTGAGTGTCAAAGAAAGGCCACTGTCAACCTGGGTCCCCAGGTCCCTGATAACCTCTTCTGTGCTTAGTGGATTGCCACCTATATGGTAGCTTGGGGTTACCTTGTTTTTCCCGAAGGGTATGACTATACATTTTTGGCGTTTAACTTCAGGCCATGGCTCTGGCACCAGCTATCTGTTTCCGTGAGTCCCTTCTGAAGGATATCCGTGTCCGATGCATTTTCCACTATGGCCCAGTTTGCAGTCATCTGCAAACTTTGTCAGCCAAAGTCCTCCCATGCTGGCCTGTACTTCTGAGAAGTAGATGCCAAACAATAGGGGCCAAGGACCGAGCCCTGTGGGACACCACTTGTGACCGGCTTGGAGTCTGACACAGCGCCAGCAACTCTAACCCTGTGGGTTCTGTCCTTAAGCCAGTTTGCAACCCATCTTGTGACATATGGGTTTACATTTAAGCTGGTAAGTTTTTCTACAATACCCGAGTGGGGTATTGTGTCGAAAGCCTTTGCAAGGTCAAGGTAGGCTGTATGGACTGCCTTTCCCTCATCAATGGCCTTGGTGACTGTTTCGAAGAAGTCGACCAAGTTCAAAAGGCATGATCTTCCCTTGACAAAGCCAAACTGGGTCGGGTCCAATGTCTGCAAGTCCCCTATATCTTTGTTTATGAGCTCCATTATGATCCTCTCCATAGCTTTGCAGACTAGACTTGTTAAGCTTATGGGCGGTAATTACCAGGGTCCGTGGGCGCCGCCTTTGTGGAGTGGGACCACAGTTGCCGTACGCCACTCCTTGGGCACGTATCCTGTGGTAAGGCTGAGATTAAACAGCTGGCTTATGTGCGGGGTTAATTCTTCATTTAGCTCGTGTAGCACACAGCCGGGGACACCATCCGGTCCCATTGATGCTGTGTTTTTAGCTTTAGAGAGAGCAGCTTTCACCTGCGCATTTGAGATGTCCGGGAGGCTACACTCGGCTGGGATAGTTATCTCTCCTTTAGGGGGGGAGAGGGGGTGAAGTTTGCACTGAACCTGTCTGCCAGTATGTTGGCAATGTCTGTGGGTTCAGTGATTTTTGTATCATTTTGGACTAATTCTGAGCATATCTGGGAGTTTCCACCCAGGTTCCTAACATAGCTGAAAAAGGCCTTATGATTGTCCTTTGTATCCATGGCAATTTTTCTCTCAAAATTGACCTTAGTTGATTTTATGAGTGCTCGTATTTTTTTACTAATAATGATCAGGGGTGACTTCCCTTTTATGGATTTTGTTCTATCATGTAATATTTGACATTTGTTTACTGGGGGGGGGTCTGACTGGGTCTACAGAACCCGTTTTCAGCAGAGGCCCGGGGAGAAAAGCTCCACATACAGTATAATACTAATACAGTATAATCCAATACAATAAAGATTACATTAGAAATACTATACAAAAAATAAGTTGAAAGAACAAACTGCTACAAGATGTAATATATTACTACACATCTACACAGTTCTATACAGTTAAAACATTACAGACGATAACAGTCACTCTCATCATACATGATGTAGAAATAGCAGCCAGAAAGTTAGTGATGCAGACATATAGTGAGAGAGAGAGTTAAGAAGAACAGAAGCAATAAAGCCTGACAGCAACTTAAAGATATGGTATAGAAGAAGAGAAGGAGTTAGAAGACCTTTAGGATCTTGCAGTCTGTGAGGGATTGAAATGTGAAATAAGAGGAAGATTTGAGCATTAGGCAGGCTTTATGCGGGAGCAGAGCCATGTATTTTTGAGGTGATTTTTTTAAAGAGGCTTTGAATGGGTTAGGCCAGGAATAAACCTGGTAGCTAAAGGTAGTGAATTCCAGTGTATAGAGACAGAGTATGAATACAGTGAGTGACCTGATTTTCTTGTGGGTTTTGAGATAGCTAAGAGATTTTTGTCTTCTGATCGTAGGGATCGATTTGGTGTGTAAAGTGCGACTAGATTGGCTAGTGCAGGTCAGGCAGTAGACTTGAAAATAAGGTTGTGCAAGGTAGATAGCTGAATAAAGGCAAGTTGCAAGTAAAGCAAGCATTATTAACTCAGATTATTACTCTTTGACAATGAATCTTCATTTTTCCTTTTGCACAATTGCTCTACAGGACATAATCAACCTACCCCCCCAAAAAAAATTCCAGGTCATGGCAAATCTGCTGCTAATGTCCTTTTTTGTACCATTTGTTATCTGTTTGAGCTCTGAGGATGGAAGGAGTGACAAAGGTATATTGTGTAATATCTATGAGTGTATTTAGTTACCCTGGAATATAATACCTGAGCTCCTTAATCTAGTGTGTTCATTACCAGAAGTGCAGAAATCATACCATATTACATTTAGCCGTGGTGCAGCGTGTGTGACTTGCATGTCTTTCAGTAACATGTTAGCTGAGTGGAAACAGTTCAAAAGGATCTGCAGGATCATAAATGATTGAACAAAATATGCCAATCAGAGTAGGAGCATCAAAAATAAAAATCGTTTCCTGTAGAACGATAGACAAATTTCCTGCTTTTTCCCTTTCTCTCATTGGTATTTCCTGACACAGGAGGCTGGAAAGAAAAAATAGTAGAGCAACAGGAGAAAGAGTTCACAGTCACAAGGCTGACAGGAATCAAACAATTAATTAGAAAAATGGCCTGCTGGGTATTGCTGAAAATGGCAGTTATATGAACCAGACTTGGACTCTGCAGTTACAATTAGTCAAGATAAATATGTTAATTACTTTAGTTAGAAGGGATTGTGGGAAGCCCCCACGTAAGACATATATTTATTTATCTCTCCATCCTCTAACTTGGTAACTTAAAGAATGGTTTCTTGCTCATAATATTGTACTCATCTGTGATACTAGAAAGAAAATATTTTTTGATTAGGAAATCATAACCAAAGTATTATATTTTTGACATTTTTCCTGACATACACTGGCACTGAGCTCTTTTTATTATTCACATATTTCTGGACAGTATTTTTTTTTCTTTCTTTGTTTTATAGTATTTGAATTGCCTCAAAAATCCCCCTGTTGAGGAGTTTCTATATTTCTTTTTTCAGGGAGGGGACTTTGCCTATTAAGCTCGTCATCTTTGATGGGCAGTAAGAGTGGTGGCAGGCAACTATCCATGGGACCATATATTTCATGTGTAGGCCTTACTCATCTTGTCCCTTGTTGATGAGCAGGCACCATCCACTGCTGTGTGCTTCTACACCCCAGCATCTTCATGAAAGTGCATGTGCTATTTTAGGTAGGCTTAGTACTTCAGTGAGTCCCCACTGTGTGGGGATAGAACACCTGGCCATCCACTCAGTGGTATTTATGTTATAGTGCTCCACGTGTACCCTCCTCATGACATGAGTGAACTGACAACAATTACTTAATTTTATCCATTGCCAGATGGCTTCTACAGTAACAAGATCTGCTCTTCAAATCTGGTTCCACATGGATGGAACTCATGGCTGTAAACCTACCTACACACACACACACACACACACACACACACACACACACACGCACACACGCACACACGCACACGCACACACACACACACACACACACACACACACACACACACACACACACACTTCAAGGAGTTGGTGATTTTTATGATTTTTGCTTATCTTCCAGAGATCTCCATTCAAAGGGGAAAAAACACATAGAACTAGAACTATAAGAAGGTTTCATAAAGAAATAATGTCTGCTAATAGGTGCATCACATTTCTAGAGGAGTGACCTCCTGTGGTGTTATCACTTACAAAGAAATGGCATTTTTATATTGTTTGTGAAGAATTTCTTATTTGCATCTTCTTCTTCTTTCGGCTTTTCCCAGTTAGGGGTCGCCACAGTGGATCACCTTCTTTATTTCTTTATTTACTTATTTACATTTGTTTACCCGGAAATTACGACTTGATGCAGGTCCTTTTTTCAGCGGATGCCCCACATCATATACATGATAAATAGAGATACAAAGTTGCAGCAATAGTAAACAACATTACAGGTTGTTGGCTTTAACACAATAACAAGATTTTGATTATCAGCAGTATATACAGTAAATGTTGCAAGTTAAGATAGTTTCTTGTCATTTATAATATTAGTAACAAAGTTGTCAGACAAGATTTTAAAGTATGTAAAGACAACTAGCTAATTCTGACTTTGGTTAGTACTGGCGGTAGTATAGTTGGGTTAAGAGTCTAGTTGGGAGGTAAGGGTGGGGGTGTTAGTCTGGATTAGAACACTGCTGGAAGGTAGAGTAGTTATAGAGGGTGGAAGATTGTTCCAAAGTTTAGATATGGTACATGAAAATATGGCTTCTGCTGCTGAGTATTTGGGTTTGATAACAGTGAGTTGATTTTTGGGGGCCTAGTGGAGTGATAGAGTTAGAAAAGGGTTTGAAGGGAAGGGATGTTATAGGGATATTAATAAGTTTATGAGCGAGGGTGAGTTGATTAAAGTGAAGGAGTTGTGGGAGTTCTAGCCGGTTTAGTTCTTTAAGGGAGATACAATGATGGCTGTGGTAGGAGGTTCCAGTGGCAAATTTAGCAATTTTGTTGTAACAAGCATCCAGCTTGTGTAGGTCTGTCTGTCTTAGGTTGGTAAGTATGGGGAATGCATAGAGTAGGGTGGAGATAGCTGGGAATTGGCTATGGAGATTCTAGTCGCCTTGGTTAGGAATTGGTGGCTTTGATATAATGCACCAAGTTTCTTGTGAACTTTTTTTATTGTGAGAGATATGTGGGTGTCAAATCTAAGTTTGTTGTCTATTTCCACACTGAGTCATTTTTGTGTGTTCTGATGGAGAGATGATGGTATTGTCTTTGGCGAGAATGTTGAAGTGGGGGTGTTTTGGGTGGCTTTGAAAGGTTGGAACAGGAGAAGTTGTGTCTTACTTGGGTTGAGTAGGAGCTGAGCATTGGATAGCCAGGTTTCTACAGAAGAGAATGATTCCTGTGTGATTTGTTGTAGTTCTGGTAGAGTGGGGGCAGAGCAGATGAGAGTAGAGTCATCTGCGTACTGTATAAGAGATGCTTGTGTGGTGGCAGTGTGTAGGTTGTTAGTGAAAAGTGAGAATAGCAGAGGTCCAAGGATAGACCCTTGGGAAACTCCAAGAGTAACTGGGAGGTGAGGTGATAGGTTATCATCCCAGATTACTGATTGCTGACATCCATGTAGATAGGTGTAGAACCAGTTGCAGGCTGATTGTGAGAAGGAGAGGTTAGGGAGAGTAGAGAGTAGTAGCTCATGAGATACCATGTCCGCTCATGATTGGCAGTGGAGTTTTACAATGTCAAGTTGCCAGCCTAGCACCCAACCTTCCACAGAAGGCACACACATGCACACACTCACACCTAGGGCCTATTTAGAGTGTCCAATCCACCTACAACATGTCTTTGGGATGTGGGAGGAAAGTGGAGCACCCAGAGGAAACCCACATGACCACAGGAAGGACATGTAGAATCCACACACAAGGCACCAAAGCTGAGGATTGAACAGGAGAACCTCTTGCTGTGAGGTGACAACACTAACCACTGCACCACCATGGCCGGACATGTGGAAGAAAAAACTCACTTGACCTTTGACCTTCCTGCTTAGTTTTTTGATGAAGGCAATCCTAAGTGGTCACAGTCATTTCTATGGTAACCCTTGGCCAAATGTGTCTGCCGTGCAATCAAACATTAAGAAGTTGACAAAGTCTGACTGAATAAAATGATTCTTCACTAATGCAAGTATCTTCAGTAAAAAAAGAATAGTAACTAGCAAAGTGAGAATGCAGACCAAGCTATAAACATTACACTTGAAACATCAATCCACATCAGTAAATAGTACAGGCTGTTAGCAAATTTATATCCTCATCATTGGACATTGTCAGTTATTATCATAAAAGTTTACACTATGAGCCAACAACAATGAAGCTAGAGGCACTAAGATACAGGCAGACATAATAAAGAAAAGCCACACCAATTCAGGAGAAACCCAGAAGCACAATCTAGAGAAGTGACTTCAGTAACACATGAGACAAATGAAGGCTGAGGGACTCAAAATCCATACTACAGGAGGCAGCTCAGTAACAGCTCATAGCCATACTTATCTGTACTAAGTACCAGACAAACTGTTGTAGCCTAAACACAGTGCATTTCACATCCAAACGCCTGCAAAAAAACAACCTATGTTCATAGTTAACATTAACAGTAAACTCATAGACTTTATACTGTCTAGTTTATTTACATTCAAATAATAAGCATGCTGTGGACAGTTATCTTAAATACTTAGAAATTTACCACTGTAGCAGTTTTGCATTAGCATACATTTTCTAAAGGATATGAAGTCTGAAAATCACATAAGTCTGCCATTGTTTAGTGACTGCAGTCCACAAGACTACCAGAAAGCCACACATTTTATAAAGAACATACCATAAATATGAGGGAAAAACCACAGCTAGTTTAAAAATATACCTCCTGCACATGAACACACACACACATGCACCCACACCCGCACAAATAGCTAGGAAGCTCCTCTCTCTAGCATGGTGTTTAAGGTTAAATTACAGACACGCTTACTCAAATACAGAGAAGCCATCTGCTTAGGCATTGCTAGAATTGAGTCCCAAATGAGAGTAATATTTTTTGCTCACCTCTGTGATTCCACTAATGCCTGAGCAATAGGCTTATTTGCATTTGTGTATGTGTGTGTTTGCAATCTGAGAAAGCATTTTCTGAAGGATGCAAAGTCTGAAATTCACATGCTTATCTTCATTGACTGCAATCTGCAAAAATTTGCCAAAAGCCACAAAAATTTCAAGGTACACACCAAAATACTTCTCAACTTCTTTGCTCAAGAATTATGTACAAAGCCAAAAATAATGGGGGGGGGGGTCAGAGGCCCCAAAAGGCACAAATTCTAAGTATTATTTTGTTTTATCTGTTTGGTAAGTGTCTCTTTTCATGGGCACCCTGGGAGGACTTTCTGGCTAAGTGACTTGCTCAAAGTCAGAAATTAGGCAAATGAAGGTAAAGGATTCAAACTGTACTTTTGACTACAAGAAGCAGTTTATTTACATCTCAGAGCCTTATGTGCTAGACAATTCTATTTCACTTAAAAAAGCTGGCAGATCAATAGGTGCTGCATGAACATGTATTTTCTGAACAATAATAACTCTGAAACTCTAATGACTGGAATTAAAAAAAGAAATTTACAGGGACAGGACATAAACATGAGGCAGAATCAGAAAATATTCTGCACACTGGAGACAGCTAAAAGATGGACTACCCTCAAAAAAGTTATTGGAACAACAGGTTTTGTATCAACATGCGTTTCTTATCACAAAAAGTATGAAACTGTAATGATTGACTCTACGGACTGACTGTAATCTCACATGATTCATCAGAACATTAAGAAGTTAATGAAGGCCTGTGAGTTGTTGCATGGGATTAAGACCCCAGGCTCTTATTGAGGTGCTTCTGTAGTCAGGGGTACAGGGCTTGACTTTTTTGACCTCCATTTACCTAATGTGTGACTCTGAGCAAGTCATTTAAGCAGATAGTACTCCTGGGCTAAGAATATTTCTGTGCATTTCCTGAATAACTAGAATTATGAAGCAAGTAACTGGTATTATTGACTGACTATAATCCTTGCTGATTTACAGGAATATGTTCAATCAAGTCAATGTTTCAAAGAAGTACTGAAATTTCATAGTGCAGGTCTATATATTTCTTCTCCTCATCCACTGTGTTCTACAGGGTGACTTTATGACTGTTAACTCACCACAACAATCTGGGTAACTAATTTTTCATTCCCTGTACCATGCAGAACAGCAACTAACAATCCAAACAGAGAAATGTGTTGAGGCTTTAGTTGATGGATAGTAATATGTCCTGGGATCAGTATTTGTAATTTTATAAATTTATTTATGAATAATACTTTAGTGATCCATTTTATTTCTACTCATTGCTACTCATTAAACCTCTGTGGTTCTATAGCAAGAATCAGCAAAGAGGTATTAAAATCTTTTCTATGTGATCACAACCTTTGGAAAAAAGCAAGATCTGCTAAAAGTTTCCCCTGAATGTACTCCATATGATATTCCCTTTATGATGCAAAAAGAAAAAAGCAGATCAAACATTATTTCTAATGTGACCTCAATAAATCTTTTTTGACTGCAAATAATACAGGATACTAGAATGCATCCTTATATCCAGTAGCAACTTTTTGTTCAATCAAGTGAGTCCAGAACTCACCTGAATTTTTGCAGAACTGCAGTTTAATATGGCTACCAATGATCAACTCACTATCAGTCATTAGTGTGAGTGTCTGAGGGTTTTGCACTAAAAATTCGGGTTGTACTATTCTCCTTTACCCTGAGATAGTGTGATCTTAGAGCTGGTACAGCAAGACGTTTGGACGTTGCATTTCTACACATGGGCGATACAAAGGCTTGTGTGTGACTTGCTGTTTTAGAACACGCAGCCCATTTGAATGTAGCTGGGTTTTAATGACTGCTGTTTTGTAAGATTACAAAGCCATCAGATTTTCATTAGGAAGCCATCTGTATGTACATCATTGTTCTGTTAAAGTCAAACATCTGACCTCATCCTCTTTTACGGTCACAAGTTAGCACTTTTTCATTTGTAGGACATTTACATCACTGAATGCCAGCATAGTGTGAGGTTTCACTGTTAACTTTGTTTTACCTTCACAGAGGAATTTAATGATGGCATTATCGGAGGACATGAAGCTGAACCTCATTCTAAACCGTACATGGCTTACTTGGAAGATTACAAGAAAAATTACGCATGTGGATGTTTCTTGATTTCTCCTCAGTGGCTACTGTCAGCAGCACACTGCGGCATTAACTGGTAAGAAAATGACTGGCCTGTATCATGCACTTATTTAACAGTTGTATTATGATTTTTGCTGACTCTTACAGTTCTTTGAACTGCATTCTATCAGAGCTCATTAAACTGGAACATTTGCAGTGAAGTGCTGTCTATTAATATCTAGTAACAGCAGGCTAAGAACATTTGTTCTTATCCTTAATGTTATGCAGTCCAGTGTGTTGGAGTTTGTATGTGGTAGTTGTGAGTGTGAGGAGGTTATGGGTTCTTTCTCCTTGAAAAAATAATTGTTGTACTGGAACTGCTGAGTATATGGATGGTATCCAGTTGTTTATGCACAATGTATTGAATCTCAATGTATGGTTACATAATTGATTTCATATGTACCATATATAAGTATATTAATGGTTACTGACAATTGGTGGAAAAATTCAGTATCAAAATGAAAAAAAAAAGCCAATACAGCTAATCAAAAATTGGCTGAGCGAATGTACCAGCTTTTTTCTCTGAAAGATTGCAGTATAGTGGGGACTGAGAAGTTTCCCTTTTTCTCAATATAGTGAGATCTTGGAGTTGGTATATATAATTAGCTGGAGTGTGAGTGTGTGTGTGTGTGTGTGTGTGTGTGTGTGTGTGTGTGTGTGTGTGTGTGTGTGTGTGTGTATGTGTGTGCGGGGGGGGCTGCAACTTTTTTCTTTTCTTTTTTTTTTGTTTGATTTTTGATACGCTGCTTATCAAGCAGTTGTGTTCAGTCAGTTGCCTTTGACACACTGACACTCAATAGCACCTGCAGCTCACTCCCTGTGCAGAACCTGAATGCAACAATGTACAGAATTGTTCACAAAGTTTAAAAGGCCAAGAAAACTTAACATCCCATTGCCTTATATGGCAAGTGACTCTGCCCTCCTGGACACTCAATAGTACCTGTGACTCACTCCCTGTGCAGAATCTGAATGCAACAATGCCCAGAATTGTTCACAAAGTTTAAAAGGCCAAGAAAATTTAACATCGCATTGCTTTATATGGCAAGTGACTCTGCCCTCCTGGACACACAATAGTACCTGCGGCTCACTCCCTGTGCAGAACCTGAACAAAACAATGCTCAGAATTGTTCATAAAGTTTAAAAGGCCAAGAAAATCATTCTCCCTAGCCTTGCAATCACCCTTTGGGACCATTAAGAACATGCAGTTAAGAGGTGTGTCCACTAGGTGGCAGCCCCTATCTACTAATTAACTGCTTTACTTTTTAATCCTTAACTAAACTTTAAACTTTGTGTAATCTAGTAACTGCCCCACGTTATAGCCCTAAACTACTGTGAACTATTGTACTGTTCCTCTATCACTCTTTTCAATACCCAACCCACACCGCTGTGCATTCTTACCTTCGAACTAGCTATTCTACTTCACTGATTGTTTCTTCGCTGTCTTGGCTCCTTCTCCTTGGCTCTACCTGCTCCATTCACCCTGCAGGCTCACTCCCTACCCCCATATCCCAGCCACCCCAGCAACCCTACTCTTATAGATAGCAATCCCCACCTATCACCTATTTCCACTCAATCCACATAATCTACCCCACCATTAATTATCTCCTCCTACATTCCACCTCTTTAAATTAATCACACCCCTCCCATTCTAGTATTCCCAACACTACAAGCTAGTCTATCCCTATATCTCTCCGAAGTCTAACTTCTTTCTCAAATAACTTCATCAAATATTTATTCATCCCTAACCCATCCCCTATTAAATATCCTGAACAAACATCATGCTCACCAAACCTCTTTCACTCCTAACTCTATCACTACTTCTTATTATTATATCTTACCTAAGCTATCTCACCCAGCCCCTCAATGCAAACCACTCCACCCCTTACCATATAAACAACCCAACCTCCATAAAGCACACACATTCCCCAACCTATATATCTCCCAGCCTCTACCCTTTCAGCAATAGCATGCTCTTCACCTACAAACTCTTACCCAACCCCAAAACCACTACTCTCATCCATACTAGCTATACATCCTCAAAGATTCTAAGCCACAAACTGCATACTAAACAATTCAGGTATCTCCTTTGTCACCTTATCTCTATCCTTCTCTCTGGAGGCATTCACTCAAATCCTGGCCCCTCCCCTCCACACAGCTCTACTTCAAAACCCCATTCTCCCCACACAGCTGGTAAACCTCTCAAATTCTCAGCTATAAATTTGCAAAGCATATGCAACAAAATTCCA
>NC_056747.1:242272857-242305357 GCF_019279795.1 Protopterus annectens | reverse complement strand
AATGTACAGAAAGCAAAGCATAGTAACATCTCTGTGGGCAAGATGGATTTAATGGGTGTGCTACTGCATTTCTCTGTGCAATAATAGTGAGCCAACATTATAAACAGCCCCTGCAGAGTATAGGAAAGTGTAACCTTCTGAGCATGGCAATCACATACACAGAGAAGAATTAAGTGCTAAAATCATTTAAACTGTCCCTACTACTTGCTGATGGCTTCACAGTTACCAGTAATGTCACTACTGTATCTGCATTCTCTAACATCTTTTCTTCCTCCAGCATCACAATGATCATATCATATCTACCACCTCATAAAGACAGACCACCTAACTCATTTGTGTGGAAACTGAAACTGTTGATGGCTTTAATGTGTTCAGCTTGTATTCAATAGGTTAACTGCTGGCAAAAGATGCTAAGCCAAGGTATTACTATTGCTTGTATTCAGCGGGTATTTCTCACTATCAGTTGTTAGAAAATAGTACATGTGGAGGCAACATAAAGCATTTTGCAATAATTGTGGGAAATAGCACACAACCCTTTAATCTTAATAAAATGATTTTACCTGAGTGCATCAGAAACATAGAGGTTCTAGATGTAAAGTATCTCAAATGTAATATCCACAAGCAATCATGGCACTAAATCATAATCATAAAAATATTCTTGCCTAGACTTGACTGTTACCTCTCACTCTTGGATATTGTAGAACAGTACATAGGGAAACATCATACGGTGATACAAAATGATCATAGGAAAGTAAAATATGAAATTTTACTTATGACAAAATGCTACTAGAGCTAATGTGAAGCATTCTTGCTTTACACTTTCTGGATGCAGTGTTTACATCAGGTCTCAGAAAAGAGTGTATAGGGAAGCAATGAACACATTTTAAAATGAGCATGGGAAAGTAACACACGGAATTTTACTCTTGATAAAATAGTGGAATTTAGCTTGCTTTGCGATTTCTGATTGTAGGGAAAATATGCAGGATTTTAAAATGATTACAGGAAAAATAACACATGATGGAGAAAATAGCACTGATTTTGCTTACTGTATCTCTCTGCAAGACATGCATTCTCATTTTTCCTACTGTTCCTACATTTGTTACTATTAATGAAATAGTGATGTTAGTAGTAGTACATGCTATTAATCTTGTATTCATTTACAAACTGGTTTGTTTTGATCTTTATTCATTTCAAGCTGCTCTACTGGATCATCTCTATGAGTGAAGCATCATGTTGTGCGTTTATGCAAGTTTGGCAAAAACACATTTTTTTGAAAAAAGGACAGAAAACAGTATTAGACATACTCGACCATAATACACAAAATCGCTTACTCATTAGGTAATATTTTGGATGGAGATAAAACATATGATACTGTAAATCATAGTCAGTTACTGAATGTTTTGCAACACACTGGAATGTACTCAAACGTCTTTCTATGGCTCCAGTGCTACTTAAAAGAAAGGCACAGGGCACTCAACAACAAGTGCATTGTCTGTTTCACATTGTACCCTTCCTTATCAGGACTTAAAGGCTGATCTTAGGGCCACGTTTTTGTCATGTACATATCCACCTGGGACTAAGACACCATTTATTCCAGTCTTTATGTTTCATTGTGCTGCCCTCACAGATGCGCCTAAATAATGGCAAGTAAAATTTGACAGTGTACACAGAAAAACAAGAAGCAAAAGGATACAAGCACGTTGTATTTTAAGCATTCAATTTGTTTTAATTACCATGCTATTTGTATCTTAATTGTTTAATTGTTTAATTTAA
Source organism: Protopterus annectens (assembly GCF_019279795.1). NCBI lineage: Eukaryota > Metazoa > Chordata > Ceratodontiformes > Protopteridae > Protopterus > Protopterus annectens. The sequence goes on along the minus strand of NC_056747.1, from coordinate 242,303,584 downwards.
TTTGTAGGTATTTCATTGATGGATTGTGTCAGGTGAAGTTATGCATTGTTCTTAAATAAGTGTTGTGTTTTTGGATTTTGTTAGTTCTGAAGAAGTCCTTGTATAATTTATGGGGCTTAAGCGCTTAACTTGGTTAATAAAGGGTGATTCCAGTTTTGTATGCTTTTGCTTCTTGTTCTTCCGCAGTTTACCTTTAGCGGTTTGTGTTCTTCATCTGGTCACAATTTGACAGTATTATTGATAGGATCACTATATGCTGTAGCACTGTGAATGTATATGTTTACACACACATACACGCACACACACAATACAGATACAGAATGCAAAAAACAGATCTATGAGATAAAGACGAGATATTGTAATAAAATAGAAAAGGAAGACACAATGTAGGTAGTGTTACTAGGCAGATCTGGGATGAAAAATTGCATAAAAATGGACACTGTTGTACAAAGGTAGATGGTTGGTAGTGAATGCTGAACCAGGTGAAGTGCACAGCTATAGAAATGAAGAAGCAGTGTGAAAAACAAAGCCATACATAGTTATGTGTAAAAATGGGCACAATATGCATGTGTGTTTCTTCTTCCCAAGATGGTGCTGCTTTGACATGAAAAATATAGCTTAGTTCCTTGTCAATCACATAAGTGAGATTACAGGTGCCCTGATGGCCATTTTTACCTTGCCCACTTCATTCTTTGTTATCCCTATCATAATGTAACCCTATGGTCATGGTCCTGACTGTGAGCCTAACACTTGGTTGTGATAAAATGAATAGGAGTCCAAAGGCAGTCATCACAAAAGGACTGAATATTACAATCCTCACCCTTCATTATGCACATGGGCCATGTCGACAATTCTTTTTCAACTCACTAAAAGTTAAATTACTGAGTTAATCAATCAATCAGTTTATTTTATTATTTGTTTTTTATTTTTTTTTAAACAGGGTGGAGCACTGATTCAAGATTAAATGCAAACAATGATAGAGAATTGGAGATTACATTGTCAGCCAAGACAGCTTGCAAAAGTAAGATACATAATGAAACAAATACCAAGGTTCCAGATAAGTTTTCTGAGCATAATGTAAGTAGAGCAGACACACATATACAGTAATAAATGCCTAAAAGGGAATAATATATGCTTAAGGAGATCTGGTCTGGTAGCTGTATCTGCCTCTATTCTATAATAACAATATTCTTGGTGGGTAGGAAGTAATGGGGTGGGAGTTAGGAGGAGCTATTTTAAGTTGGAATTGAAAAGGATGGGGGACAAAGAAAGAAACCCATAGTTAAAATATCCAGTTGAACATTGCAATATGGAAACGTTGAGGAATGGCAAGTCACACTGCTGGACAGTTAAATAATACTTAAGCTCCTTCCTCATTGGTACTTAATGGTTTCTAGCAGGTGTTGCTTAAATTTGTTTCAGAATTCTGAGAAATATGTTCGATCTCTTTTGGAAGGGGAGCTGGATCCCTAAAATTTGGGTCCTAGTTCTGAGGTACTATGGCTACTGCATGTCTTGGTAGTGAAGGGAGTGCGGAAAATCGGTACAAGTTGGGGATATGATCTGTGGACATGGGTCCATTCCATTATGATATCTATGCCTGTCAGGGCTAAGAATGAGTTTTGTTTATGCAGTATAAATAGCAGGAAGCCAAAACTTAGATAAACTCTTAGCTGGATTGTTAGCCAATAAGCTTTCAGTCAATCCATCAAACAATCAGCCAGTCAAGCATCAATCAGTCAATTACATTGTATCTATACATTCGATAAAAGGAAACTGTCTAGACTGAATGATAAAATTCTACTAATTCCATAACTGAGAAACTGCAAGCGCAGATGATGGTAGATTCATTGTTATTCCTTTAAGTTGTTCACTTTATTAATATGTATTATTATTATGTTATTATAACTCTTGTCAGTTTTGTTAAAATGGTTATCATGCACTAATAAGTTATCTTACAAGACCCTCTATAATTAGCATCTGTTTCCAACCCATAAAGAACTTAATGTTGAAAAATGTTGGGCTTTGAACAAACATGACGTAATCTATAATAATGTGTTTAATTTTAGGAACGGACTTCATGTTGTAGTTGGTGCTCATTCTAGAAGTCAGAAAGAACATTCCAAAACAGTGATGCATGTGCAGAGTTTTTTCAGACATGAAAATTACATTATATATGAAAATGATATCATGCTAATTAAGGTATGTAAAATGTCATTGTTTACATGTTCTATTTAATGGCACAGCTGCTAGAAGTTAAGGAGTAAGTAATAATATTACGTTAATGTGCTGTGTATATTAATATGATATGATGAACCATCAAAGACCTGCAAATAAAACAAGTAGATGCTTCAGTGTAGCAGCATCTGTGATATAAAACATGAAATTAAGGCAGCTGCATTATTAGTATTTAAGTTGTCTTTGAAATAATTGAAAAAATGTGACTTCTATTAACTCCACTAGAGTTCCCTCTGAGTTAAGCAGCTTGTTTCACACTGTCAGATATGATGCTACATTGGTCTGCGTTGTCCAATAAGAGATTACACAGGTTGGGTTTGCCCAATGAAATTAAAAGAACATAATTTCTCTTTCATTTATAATGCATTGAAAGGATAGGCAGACAGCTTCCTGTTGAAATGCTGACATCCGAAACAGAGTGCTGGAATAGAAAAAAAAGACTGACATTGAAGAGAAAGAAATAATATTGTAGGTGTTTACTAGGCTAATGAACACAAGTGCCATGCATCCCAAATCTCTGACAAGTTCTGGTACCCTTGATAAGTGTAAGCAGGGGGTAGGGAGGTGAAACATTTACAAGCAGGGGCCTGGGAGATGAGTCATTAGACACATAGGTGCCAAACCAGGGATGAATTTCCTGTTCCTCATCCAGTTGTCCAAGTTACACTTGATCTGGGTTAGGGAGGAACTTTGCATTGTATGGATGGGGAGCCTGTTACAGAGGAAAGGGTAGTCTCTGGGATACATACCTGTCTCTCCTGCAGGTCATATTGATATCACAGGCAAGGTTTAAGTCTTTAGAATGGGTAATTATGGTGCTGTTTGTTTGCGGATATGCAGGAGGTCCATCAGAGTGGGGTCTGACAATACTTTCTATGCCAGGCCTAGATCTACCCCAAGAGCCTGTAGGAGACAGAATACAGGGATAGGGCTTTGTGGTGGTCTGCATAGGACATGTTACTTACACCCCATATTCTTCTAGTGAGGAACCTCTCTGGAAGTTCTAATTCTGGATACACTTGGTTAGGTACATAGCAAAGGGGGCATTGTAGTCAATGACAGGTCTGATGAATGCCGAATACAGTGGAACAATGACTTCCTTGGACCTAGATGCCATACCTTTGTTTATAAGTTACACAACACATAATGATTTCCTCACTACTGTAGACACATATTGATCAAAGGCTAGATTACTGTCTATATGTATCCACAAGTCCCTGAGTACTGGGTCAACTCTTAGGGGTGTGTTGCCAATATGGCAGTTATCAGGGATGAATGACTTCCCAAGGGATATTATTATGCATTTCATGGCATTTATTTTTAGTCCATGGCTCTGGCACCAGATGTTTGTCTGTGTCAGACCTTCTTGGAGTATATTGGTGTCAGTGGGTGATTCAATGACAGCTTCTGATTTGCAATCATCTCCAAATTTAGCCATAGGCCATTGACATTGGCCTTGACTTCAGAAAAATAAATGACAAAAAGGAGTTGTCCCAGGACTGATCCCTGAGGGTCTCCACTTGTGATTGGCCTCTTTGTAAAGGTGAACTACCCAATTCTAACTTCATGGGTCCTGTCCATGAGCTCTATGACTATCCGCCGAGAAACATAAGAGTTTGTATGTACCCTCTTACTTTTGTCAACAATGACCGAGTGGGGGGTTGTGACAAATGCCTTGGCCAGGTCAAATCAAAGTATGCAGTGTGAACCATTTTGCCCTTATCCATTGCTTTGGTGACTGTTTCAAAGAAGTCCATCAGGTTGAGTAGGCATGACCTGCCCTTTATGAAACCAAATTGGGTTGGGTCCAGTGTCTGGAGATTTCCTATGCCATTATCGATTATTTCCATGATAATTTTTCCATGGCTTTGTATACAAGACTAGTTGGACTTATAGGTTTATAGTTTCCAGGGTCTGTAAATGCCTACCTTTGTGCAGAGAGATGACTGTTGCTGTTCTTCATTCACAAGGCACAAAGCCTGTTTGGAGGCTACAGCTAAATAGCAATTCCAGACAACCTAAAGGATCATGTTTCATGCTATTTAGAAGGCAACCTGGGATATTGTCTGGGCCTATTGATGCAGTGTTCTTGGCCTTAGAGAGAGCATTATGGATCTGATCCCGAATGATAGTAAGGGGGAGTTGTATTTGATGGTATTTCCTGAGGGAAGGTTGATGGGGAGAGGGATAAAGTTTGACATGAATTTGTCGGCCATTTGGTTTGCTTTATCTTCTGGCTCAATGTAGGTGTCTCCATTTACAATGAGCTCAGCACACAATTGTACATTGCCTTTGAAGTTGAAGACATAGCTAAAGAATGCCTTGTGGTTGTCCTTGGCCATGAGGCCAAATTTACTTGAAATTTGGCTTTGGCAGGCTTTATTTGTCCTCTGGGTGGTTTATTTAGTTTGATGAGAGTGCATTTGTCGTTCATGGTGCTGCACCTGCTAATTTTTGTCTTGATTTTCCTCCTTCTGTTATACAGTCGATTGACGTTGTGATTCGACCAGGATGTCTTGCTTTTTGAATTAGTTCTACACTTCCTCCATGGTGGATACAGGTGCCTCTATGTAACTATTAACATGCTTGTATAGGGTTTATGTGAACAGTTCTGTGTAAGCAGCATTGTTCTTAGGGTTTATGGGGACTTGAAATTTGGCCAGGTTATCACTTAATGGTAGGAATTTAGCCTTAGAGTAGTTTCTGAATATTCCAGGGTTAGCTGTGGTTCCAGGTTTTATTTTTTACTTCACAGGAGACCATTTTTTTAATCTGACCTTACTAGAGAAGGCATAAGGAGGTGTGCAGTACTCTGCCATATTAGTGAGGACTAGATCCAGTATGGTTGCTTCCCTGGTGTATTGACAATCTGGTCCAGGGAGTTTGTGTTTACAAAACCCAGGAATCTCTGCATCTGTACATTTGGTTTTGTATATGATTCCCAGTTAATAGTGGGGTAATTAAAGTCACCCATGAATATGGTATTGGGTTAGATGGTAAGTGTTTCCAATAAGTTTAAAAACATGGTATAGGTTTCCTGGGTCATAGAGGGGGACCTATAGCTTGCAAGGAAATGGTATTGGATTTTGAATGTGGAGAAGCTCAAGTGCATTGTCCTGTTTGACCAGCCTTAAGGTATATTTATTTTTATGTAAATCGACTCACCTCCACCTTTAGTCCCTGTCTGTGTAGTAGCTGGTCTAAATGTGTTGAAGGCATTATAACCTTTTACTGTTGATGTGTTGTCTGTGGTTTTAAACCATGTTGCAGTGACCACACAGATGTCAGCATTCTCTAGGATGAAGTGAGCTTCTACGGAGTGGAGTGTTTTTGTTTTGACCCCTAGCATTGAGCAGTGACACCTTTAGATTTTCTTGGTTTTGATTTGCTAGGTCAGACGTGCTTTCAGTTTGGCATTGCCTAAAAAGACACTATGGGGAGGACAATCTTTTAGTCTAGAGGAGAGCGGTGCAGACCATTCCTGGCAAAGCAGCATGGTTTGTTGACCATCTCCTTCCATGCTGACAAATATTGAACCTCCTTAGAATGACACCAGAAACCTGCCAATTATTAAAGTCCATCATCTTTTGTTCATATTGTGGCATCATCCTTGGAGAAGGTAAAATGCTGCTCAGTGCTAGACTCATGCCACCCTGGGATACATATTCTGAGAGCTCCATGATGTCTCTCTTTATATAGTCTAGGGAGTTATGTCTCAGGTCATTTACACCCACATGGACTAGGACCAAATCATTCTGGTACTTGTGGGCCAATAACATGAGTGCATGCTAATGTGGTGGATCCTGGCACCTGAAAAGTAACTGTCCATGACTTTCTCCTTACTCAGCCTGGTGAGAAGGACATCAGTGTGCCTAACAATGAAGACTCCAGTGACTAGAATGTTGGATTCTGTGGTGGCTTGCCTTATGGGCTTAGAAGTAGAGGTTCCATGAGATGTGGCTGTATGTGCTGATGTGGGTGTTATTTTGAACAAGTGCATTTGGAATTGTTGAGGGTGTTTGTTATTAGTACTTCATCTAGGAGGTCTTTGGGGTTTTGGTAGGTTACATTTAAGTGCCTCAGCCCTGTGTCCATGGTGGTGCAGTGGTTAACATTGTCACCTCATAGCAAAAGGTTTCCAGTTTGATTCTCAGCTGGGGTGCCTTGTGTGCAGAGTCTGCATGCCCTCCTTGCAGTCATGTGTTACTTCAGTTTCCTCCCACATTCCAGAGATATGCAGTAGGTGGATTGGACACTCTATATTGGCCATAGGTGAGAGTGTGTGGACGAGTGTGTGGTGCAAATGAACTACTGCAGCAGGGCTAGCCACCTGGCAGTGTAAACCTTGGCTCAAGATGGTTGTCACTGCAGGAGTGACACCCTGACCTCATGTGCAAAATGGGAAAAAGGGTTGAGGATGGATGGATGGATGAATGGATTTAAGTGCCTTTGCATATGTGGGTCTATGTGTCTGCTTTGAATTGTGTGTGATGGGTGCAGTGTGTGCCTTACTGACATTAGGGATGCTTTTATGTGAGAGCTTTGCCTCCAGTGAGCATTTATATCACATTATCGAAAGATGAAAATAGCGAACGCTATTTTATCGGCCCCAAAACATCTAAACATTAAAATATTGAACATTCAGAACAGCGAATTTTTTTCCCATGGAAAAAATGTGCTGCTCCGGAACACATACACACAACACAAACACATCAAACAGCAACCACACACATACACTTAAATTCCTACATCTAACGCTACACTAAACTAAACATACACTACTATCTACCCGCTTACCTTAACCCAAACCCTAACCCTAAGGTCTGTCACTATCGCACATTCACCTAACCCGCGCCCTAACCCTAACTCACTTAACCCGCCCCTAACCCTAACGTACAAACAATCACACACTTACCTGAACCCAACCCGTAACTTTCCACCATAGCGTTAAGAATAGCAAAGCCACAGAAATGGCCAACCGAATTCTTTCCCGAGGAAAGAATTCACTGTTCTGCAGCTTCACTATTCTTAGTGTTCGCTGAATAGTGTTCGCTATCAGAACATTTGAAGTGTTAATACTTCGATGTTCTGATATAGACCCTCCAGTGACATTGTGTAAATACATCTCTCGCATATCATATTAGTTTGTTTGAGAATTAACTGGTTGTCAGTAAATATAAGGCAATTTCTACATTGCTTCAGGATGGCCATATCCACTAAGCTGGTAAAAGAAATCATGGAAAAGTTCATATCCATGGCAACAGACCCTTTTTTATTGATTAGACAGCTGATGTGACAATATAAAGTAACATCAGGAGTATCTGGTTTGCAACTCTGGGGGCAGTGTTTGTCACTGCAAAATAGTAGTCCTGTGTGCAACTAGGTATTGGTGAAATTTTAATGTTGCTTTTACAGGAAAAATGTCAACTCAAGGTGCCTTTGGCTATACATGGCATTGTCAAACACCTGAGAAGAAACTAATAAGTACAGCCTCATGATTTATGGATAATGTGTTTAGGCAGATATTCTGAAGTTAGAAGCAAATCAAGCAATACTTACTGAAAAGAAAGAATGTGCTTGTCAAGAATGATGAAAAGGGGGAGTCACCTGAATGGCTACTGCCTGACTACTACAAGTGTTGGTCACACCACCGCTTCATTTTGCTGGAATACAATGCTCCTTTGCTTCCTCTCTCACCAGAAGCAAAACATAGCACCAATATCAAGATGAGAAGCAGGCCACAGTCTGTTTTGTGATCCACAGTCTTGTCCCAGATGATGTAATTGCCTGTAGGCTTGATGTAGCCTTGTCCTGGTAGATGCCTTGAATAGCAATCAGACCAATCAGGAAGGTAAAGCACAGACACTCACTTCCCATCCAGAAAGAGTCACGAATTTGTGTATTCTGCTCCTTCTCTCAACAGGAGCAAAATGTAAGCACAGATTCTAAACTGACACCTATGAAGCTGTTATCAGGCTTTCCAGTGATCAGCAGTCCCAATGAGTCCCAGTGTCCTAATGCTTCTATGCTCCTTCTCTCAATAGGAGCACTAATCCCAAGATGTTTCTGAGGGGTAGAATGTGGGTTCAGCAGTAACTTGTGATTTTGGAGTAGATATTGCAGATTTTAAAGGTAAGATGAAAAAATGGGTTAATATCCTGAGAGCTGCAGTTTACATTTAGATATGAAAGAAGGAATAACTTAAGCTTTAGCTATCTAAGTGGAGAGCCACTACTTTTAATAGTGCAAGATAGACTGGAAGGGGTGGGCACTTTGTATTCTGGTTCTATGGAATACAGTGGGATGTCCAATCATTTGAAATAGTTGAAGTGATTACACAAAATGATACATTTTTGTTTACTCATAATAGCCAATGAAAGAGGAGAGGGAAGGAGATATGTGGTCAAACGAACATAAGAGACAAGCACCTAGAAAGACAGCTAAATTTAAAAACACAAAAGCACCAGGGTGTGAGGATGGGGAGAAAGCCTTAACTTCTGTGGGACTCACAAGAGACACAGCTGTGGTCTCCTTCCTAGCTTAAATATGCAATTAAAAGCAGAATGCAAATAAAACACAGTGAAACAAAAATGAATCCCAATATACAAAATATGAGAAGGCAATAAAACAACACAAAATACAAGAAAGTAAAAACAAACCAACCTTTCCCTCACAGGAAATTGTGGCAGAGTTACCCAGCTTGGTCATTAAGGAAGTCCAATGCTTAACAAAGTAGGTTAACCTTCAGTAGAGACAGACAATGGGCAAAACAGATTTCAGATAAATATTTAAGATGTGAATCACATAACAGAAAAAAGAATTTGATATAAACACACATACACACACATATATGCACACAAGAAAGAAAATGGCAAAGTTTTTGCAAAGAAAAGTGATTATTTAGTTACGCAATCCCAAAGTTCACAGTTTCTGAAATGCGACCTTGAGTGACAGGAACATGTAAGCACTGTACTAAAGACTAACACTATCACAAAATATACAAAAATGCTTAATGCATAATTAATAACGTATATGACACACAGAAGTATGGAAGGATAAAAAGACATGGAAAACAAGTCCTGCATTCAAAAGTAAGAACTGCACTCAGCTCAGCAACCCTGTAATGATAACTGTCCATACTATAAAGGATTATGATTGGATCTTTGATCATAACTTGCTTGTTATTTGTTCAAGAAATGGAAATCAAGAAATTCATCTGTAGAGCTTGGTGAAGTGAAGCACAGAGATGCATCCTGTGAATACTGATATCCATTTTGAAAATACGTAATTATTTGGTCATGATCAGAGAAATTCAGTCATAATTGTTTGTAGTATGGAGCTTTAGCTGACCAAAGAAATAACAATTTAAAGGAAAAAGTTGTAGATGTGAAATATTTCACAACTTTCAAAGTTGTAAGATGCTTGGCACTGCTACACAGACAGCAGCCAGAAGTGAAGTTAGTCTGATGAGCCAACAGCTTTAAAATCAGTTACATACTTTAGTCTTTCACCCTTTTTTATTGTGAGCATTGTATGGTGTGGGTGGCATAGTGTTACAGCATATAGCACCTCACAGCAAGAGGGTCCCCAGTTCGATTCTCAGCTGGTGTGCCTTCTGTGTAGGGTCTTCATGTCCTTATGTTTATGCGGGTTTCTTCCAGGTACTCTGATTTCCTTCCACATTCCAATGACATGCAGTAGGTGGACTGGACACTCTAAATTGGTCATATGTGTGGGTGTGAATGCAAGTCTGTGGTGTGGAAAAACTACAGTGGCAGGGCTAGCCACCCGGTGGTGTAAACCTTGGCTCTAGACGATTGTCACTATTGAAGTGACACCCCAAACCCATGTGCAAAAAATGGGAAAAGGGTTGTGGATGAATGGATTGTATGCTTTATTACAACTTTCAAAATTACTAAATGGTTTGATTGCTGTTTTCTGGTTGCTGCCATATGTGTTGCAGCATGGGACTGGAGCATACCAACTCTGAAAGGTATATAAAAAAAGTTGTAGTCCTCAGCAAATTTATATTTTTGCTGATTTCAGATTATGATCAGTATACTCCATGTACTGCATAAATAGTCATTCTTTTTTTTATTTAGTCACTTTATTCAGTTGGGGATCATGGGGACCCATAATCTATTCAAGCAGATGGTGCAAACAAGTCATAGAATTAATCCTATATAGGTTACCAGTAATGTCTTGGGAGTCTATTCATAACATCCTAAGGCTACCATGCAAACCTTTGTGTACCATTCAGTGTCACACAAAGTCCAGTATGACAGTTAAAACAATTATAAGCAATGGGGCATGATTCTGAAAGGGGCATGAGAGTGAAAGGGATCTTGCACAGTCCTGCTGTACTGAATATTACACATCTACCCCCTAAGCTAAAAAGCACACATCCTGATTGTACATCAGCTTGTCATAGTGGTGGTAGATTGCAGGACAATAATATCGGATTGTAGAATAGTACTGCAGTTTGTAGCACAGTGATTCCCCTTCCCTTTTCCTGTCAATATGTTCATATATTCAAAGATAGTTACTACTGGACTTCAAGTCCAGGGGCCATTGAGGATCATAGCCCACATTCCTAGCTGTCTCTAACCATTGTCTGAATAACTGAACTGCTCAGGGTCACACAGTAGGTGAATGAGAGCTGGAGGAATCAAACCCTGTACCATGGAACTGCAGTTCACAGCCTTAACCCTCTGCCCTGACTGCCTTTATGTGTTGCTTAGCATTTAGTGCTGAGAAATGTACTGGTGCCAGGAAAAATAAAAGGCAAAAACCCTCTGATGTAAGGAAGGAAATTTCTTATCAATAATCTCTACAGTGCAGGCACACCAGCTACAATACACTACCCTGACACTACCTCATATCATGTTGCTGATAAGCTTCCACATATGACAACAATGCACTGCACGAGTCATCATTAACATAAAGCTTTTTGTGGGTCTTTAAAGAATTGTTAACAATGCTGGGAATTTTTTCTTTTTTTCTTTTTTCTTTGGTTTTAAAACAATAGATAAACAAAGCAATTATAAAGAAATGCATATTTACATAGGTCCACAGCTGATCAATACATCAAAGTTATACATATCAACAATTAATATTTTCAAGCAAGTCTTTAAGTTTAAGCCAAGATTTATATGAATGTGTAATATTAAAAGTTCTTATCTTTATAGTATACAATTCACTACTGCAAACAATTTTTGCCATACTAATACATTTAACACTTGTGGGGTAACTTTACTTTCCTATTTTTAGTAATTACTTTTCTGGCTGTAGCAAGAATAGACCAAATAAGAGGCACTTCGGTTTTTGGAATTATCTCAGGAAACAGAGCATTAAATAAAACTAAAGATTTGGAAAGATTACATCTATTTGACCATATGGTTTGAAGGAAGTTATTACTTTCTTTCTAAAAAGGAGAGATGACATCGCATTCACATACCATATGTGTACAATCAGCTATTATTTCAGAATCACATCCCAAGCATTTAAATCTATATGATTTATACATAATTATAATTTTATGAGTAACAAAAGCTCTGTGCAAGAATTTCCACATGAAAAATTTTCAATATAAGGAAGATGTGGTTTTATCTATAGATGTTAATATCATTTACTGTATTCTTCAGATAAGTCTTCATTATTAATTTTTGAGGAATAGTTCCAATAGGAATTGTCTAAATATGTGAAATCTAACTTAAGAATTTTATAAATGTGTGACAAATATGATTTATTTTCCATTGTATTATTACTGATATTTATTAAGAATTCCAGTAAGTTGGGGAACAATTTGTTATATAGGTTAAATATCTTATTTATCTGTGTTCACAAAGTCTCTAAATATTTGTAAAATTAACCAATTCTAAGAATCTTGATTATATTTGGACCTTAAATCTTCAACAGTATGTATATATATATATATATATATATATATATATATATATATATATATATATATATATATCTTGCTGCCATTTATGAATTGATGCCAATAAATGAAGTTACTTTGTTATTTCAATGCTAGCATTTTTTTGAAGTTATGAGTTTCTAACAGTCATTTGTATATGCAATTGGAAACAGAGAAAATATTAAGTCTTTAATACAACAGTTAGAATATGTGAATATTATATATAATAATGTATTTTTTTATTAATTAATAATGTACTTGGTTTATTATGATTAAATCTTATGTTTGAGATTTCTTCAAACTGATTCATTGAACTAATTAGCTGTTCTAATGAATTTTCTATCTTTCAGTAGTAAAAGTTAGTAAAAGATTATCAGCAAAGAGATGAATTTTTCGTTTGAAATCTTCTTTTATTTTGATGCCATTAATATTCTGATTGGATCTAATACTATTAGCAAAGGGTTCTATTGCTAATGAAAAAAAATAATGGTGATAATGGACAGCTTTGTTTTGTGCCTTTTTGCATTTAAAAAGAATTAGAAAGAAAATAACCTATTTAGCATAAGCACCCTTTAAGCATTTTAAAGAGGTATGACCAATAACCTCAGTCAAAAGACTTATCTAAAGCAAGAGTAAATAATAGAAAGTTCTTTTTATTTTTGATTTGCATAGCCTAGTAATGTATGTGTTATATTATCCTGCACTTGTGTATTTAAAATAAACCCAACTTGATCATTGTTAATTACTTTAGGTATAAGTAGATTAATTCTGTTAGCTAAAATGGACATGAATATTTTATAGTCCACATTTAAAAGTGAAATGGGTCTGTATGATGAACACTTTGTAGGATCCTTATTTTGCTTTAAAATAGGTGGTATAATGGAATATTTCCATGATGGTGGGACTTCAGTTGTTTTTATTTTTCTATAGACCTTATTTATTTTTTTAACTGCATCATCTGGTAGTATTTTATACAGTTCTGGTATAAGACCATCTAGCCCAGTGTCTTATTACTTTTTAACTTTTTTATTTGATCTTTTCTTTCTGTTAAAGTGAATAGTCTATCAATTTTTTTATTTGTTTATTTGTTATTTTATTATTTATATTTTCCCTTAGAAAAGTTTTAACTATTTTATCATTGTATAGGTTATTTGTATTGTTATTTATATTTACATAAAATAGTTTAAAGCACTCAAGAATACCTTTGATCTCAATCATTCTTTCTTTTTTATTATTTATATTGTTATAATTTCTTTGATATGATTTAGTTTATTCATTTTCCTTGACCTAAGTGCAAGTCTATGCAAGCTTAAACAGTTTACTGAATATGCCTGAAGTTAAAGTTTTCCAGGTTTATTGAAACTTTATGAGTTAGAATTTCAATATATTTTGTATTTAAGTTTTTAAGTTCAGACTGATTGACAGTGTCATTTGGTTTTATATTTAACTTTAGTGTGTCGATTTTGGCCTGCAGTATATTCATTTCTTTGTCCCAGTATCTTATTTTACTAATATACCAGTTTGTAACTCTCCCATTTAAATAAGTCTTTAATGAATCCCACAGGACAATGTCAGATACTTCATCATGTTTATTTCTAGGAAATTTTTGATCGTTGTAAAATACCGATCCTTAAATCATTTTATGTTAATAATGCACACTGGTAATCTCTTGCGATGCATTAAATTGTCAGGTTTTAAAATAATATTGCAGATTATAGCATTATGGTTTGATCATGGTCATGAAACTATTGAAAGTTCTCTGATATGTGATAGCAGATTGTTTGAGACACAAATGTTATCAATATTTGATTGTGTTCCATATCTTTATGAATAATTGGTAAATTTAAGTGAGTTTGTTTTCCTTATCTCATATACATCCCCTAAATTCATTAGATTTACAAAATTTATTAAGTGTTTGGCTGAAGATATGATTCTCAGCTTTCTATCTGCAATGGAATCTTTGTCTGATAAAATACAATTAAAATCACTAGCCATTATGACTTCACCTTTCATGTAATAGGCTATAGTGTCCAAACAATATTTTTGCATCTTTAGCTCCAACCCCTGGAATCCAACAGGAGTTCACCAATGTATATAGTTTTCTGTTCCACTCAATTATAGCAATGCTTAACATACCATTTTTATCAACATAGATATCTTTTACTTTAAGCATTACTGGTCAGTTCTTCCATAAAATGAGGGTGCCTCTTATTTTAGCTCAAATGCCAGAACCTGCTAAAATAAAATAATTATTTAATGAGTTTATTTGCATCTTTATTAAGTAAATGTGTTTCCTGTAAAAATACTATTTGAGCTATATACAATTGCAAGTATTTGAACAGGCTCCCCTCTTTACTGGATTGTTCAATTCATTAATATTGATGTATATGTATATATATATATATATATATATATATATATATATATATATATATACACACACATTTAAAATCATGCGGTTATATAAGAGATAAAAACACAGGTGTATTGAAATCACATTTATGTACAGAACTTACTATATACTTTATATATAACAATATAAAATCTTCAGCTATGGACAAAACTTTTGAAACAAATAAAACATTATGTAATGATATAACTGTAAAATATTCAATCATTGAATAACCTATTCCTAGTTTGATGAAAAAGATGAACAAACTACCTTTCAAACTCTCCATTAGACTAACAATGCTTGTCAGTGAGTTATTATGAATAAGAAAATTTAAACAAGTGTTCAGAATCATTATTATAAGTTGACCAAACTGAATATCTCTACAGCCATCTTTCTCTGTACCTTACTTTATCTCCCTGGTCTACTATAAGGAGGAATTCAGTTGTTATTTTCATATTTATTAATTTATAGGACAGATGATTTTCTATTTTTCTATTTTATTTACTATGTGTAAAGTTCATAGGATCATAAGTTCATAAATTAGTATAAGGCAAACTGTCCTTGTGGGCCATTCCAAGCCCAACCAATTACCCCATGTGAGAATCAAACACTGCATCTTGTGCCTATAAGGTGAATACCTTAAATACTATGCCAACCTCCCACCTTTGCAGACATATTTATATTCTTTAACTATGTACATATTTACTTATTCTGAGCTGTTTCTATTTCTATTTGTATATTATGTCTTGTACTATTACTGTATTCCTATGTTTTATATTTTAGCTATAATACTAGCGTAGAGTATCATATAACAGAACATTTATAGTTACCCTTATATATTTTATAGTCTTCAATCTAGTACTACTGTTAAAATCAACCCTATTTCTTCCTTAAATGTTATGCCTAATAGTATCTGAACAAACATCTGAAAATCTTCCCTTTTTAAAAAAAGTGGCAATAACAGAGAAACACAATCTTAATTTTTTTATTAGAAATGTTATTCTATAGGCTAGTATATAAAATATCCTTTTGGTATACTGTAAGCATTCAGAACCAATGACTAAGTGACAGTGGTTTAGAATGCAATTCACTGTCTTTTGCATGTTATCTAACTTGTATTCATTGATATCTCAACATATGACTCAAAATATTATGATTATTTACTTTTAGACAGGAAAATGTAACCTGGACAGTTGTTAGAATTTTCAGAACTCCAGCAGCTTCACAAAAGTGCTCATGACTCTAATTAAGCTGCTTTAAGCTGGTCCTCATGACAGCACCTTGCAAATAAACAGTTTATCAGCTACAATTCACACAAAAAAATTCATAAGTGAATCCAAGCCACCTCTACATTATACATCAATCCCTCAAACCCTTCAAAAACAATAAAAAAACATTTCAAAGTATGTTAACCATGAAAAAGCTATTGTATTTAAAGAAATAACATTTAACAATTCAGTCAGCACTATTTATATGAAATTTTTAGTATAAAGCAGACTGCCATTTTTTTAAAGAAGACATAGCATATGAACTTGCATTAAAGGGTGACAGTTGTATGAGATCCAGGTTTATCTTGCAAAAGTGTGAATGTTACTCTAATTATTTGATAACATTCCAATAATAACTTTTTTATATGCAAGAAACTATATTTTGTATACTTTGTTTATAACATACCATAACTTTCCTGGGTGCTATTGCATGTCAAGTATACTATCAATTGCAAGCATTCAGAACTATGTAATAACTGACAGTACATTAGAGTGCAATTCACTGTCTTATTATCTAACCTGTATTCTTTGACATCTTAGCATATGAGTCAAAATATTATGATTATTTACATGTAGACAGGAAAAAGTAACCTGAACAGTTCTTAGAATTTTTAGAACTCCCACAGCATTACAGAAGTGCTTATGATTCTAAGTTGTTTCAAGATGGTTTCATGATAGGGGCCTACAAATGAACAGTCCATCAGTTATAATTCACACAAAAACACTTGCAAGTGCATCTAAGGCACCTCCACACCACACATCAATCCCTCAAACCACTCCAAACCACCATAAAAACAATCAAAAACAACCATTAAACAGCCATTACACTCAAAGAAATAAAATTTAATGATTCAGCAGGCACTATTTGTTTGAGATGTTTAATATAAAGCAGACTCTCATTCTTTAAAGGAAACATAGGCTATAAACTTGCATTAAAAGAATGACAGTTATGTGTGATCCAGGTTTAACTTGTATGTGAATGTTGCTCAGATTATTTGATGTCATTCCAATAGTAACTTTTATATATGTAAAAAGCTATATTTTTATACTTTGTTTATAACATAGCATGTCTTTCCTGGTTGCTTTCGCATGTCAAGTATACTATCAGTAGCAGACTACTGGAGAATTTTAAGAACTCAGAATGTAACATAACATGCCTCTTTAGTGTCATTTGTTACATTTTATATTATATTTAATAGTACATTACTCAACTATGCCAATACATCTTGTATTATATTTAACAGTACATTAGTCAACTATGCCAAAATAACAGAAAATGTGCCACTTATCATAAGTTTCATAATAATAATAATAATTAACTTTTAATAAAATAAATAGTTTAACCTTTTAAACTCTAAATGAAAGTGAGTGGCTTTAATTTCCTATATAGCAAAAAGAATCAAACTCTAACATTTTATAAATAGAACTAATACCATTTGAAGTAGGGAAAGAAAGAAAGAAAGAAAGAAATGATTCAAGTACTTCTTTAAATTAATAAGAATTTATAGCCATGAAATACATTGATTTTCATTTGTCCTTCAGTTTTTTACTCTTTTTATCTTTTATTAACCAGCCACATCTTGTTGCATTTCTCTTCAGAGAAGTTGATAGATTCCAGTCATTTTCTTCTGTTTTTTTCCAGGAATTTATTTTTCTGTATAAAGTCCATCGCATCTTCCAAGGTGTTAAAAATCTTCTTTCCTTCTGGAAGGTGAATCCTTATTTTTGCTGGAAATAAGCTTTGTGCTTTAATATTTGTTTTACTTTAAGCTTGTAACAAGTCTCATACATGCTTTTCTCTTTGACATCACTAATGTTGAATAGTCATTGTCAAATCTTATAGTATTTTCTTTAATTTTAACCGGATAATTAGTCCATGCACCTTTTAAGACTAATTCCTTATCTTGATTTGAGAAAAATCTTACGATTACTGACCTTGGTGACAGTGTTTTTTTTTTTTTTTTTAAGATGAGTTAGAAAGTGATCTATGTGCCCTTTTGATGCCAAAGGAAAAAAGCTTCAGGCAGGTTCAAAGTTTTAGGAAGCCAGGTATTAAGGAATTGAATCATACCATCTCCCTGTTCTTTTTTCAGGAATCCCATAAATCCTGATGTTATTCCTTCTAGATCTATTTTCTAAGTCTTCTCATTTTTCTCAGAATAAGTTGTTTTGTTGCAGAGGAAATTCAGTATTATTCTCATTTTCAAGTAATTTTCCATCAAAATCAGACATTACCTCTTCTGTACTTGAGATTTGTGATGATTGCTGTTTAAGAGATTCACTCAGCACTTCAACTTGTTCCTCTTTAAAATTTGCTTATCTTGACTTGAGAAAAATCTTACAGATAACTCACTGATGTTACTTAGTATAGCCTGTATGTCTTTTTTCATAGTACTGTCCTGTACACTAGGCTTAGAGTGGCTCATTCTGAGACAATTACTTCTTTCTAGATTTCTTGGCAGGAAAAAGCAATTAAAAGCGTTTCAAACTTGTTATTTTTGTAGTAAATCTTTCAGCAGATATTCAACTATAAATCCATTATAAATCCATCAAGTTTTGAAATCTTCTATTTCAGTTTTTCAGTAAAAATCCTGTCAGAAATATTAAAATGAAATAGAGCTAAAAATAGTGCTGTTCTCTGCTCACCATATTGGCCACACCCCTGCTGGTAATTTTTCTAACACCACCTAAATGCTTAATAACTAGTTACTTAAAGGTTCAAACAGCTAGGCATTTCATGGTACCCATAATCACTTGCCTGGTATTGTTCCTATGTTCTTAAGTCCTTAAAAGTTAAAGATGTAAAACAAACAAAAAGTGATGAACATTATATGAGAGAGCAAAAAATTTTGTTATTTGAAAACTTGATTGATTTAGTTTTAGGAGATTTGGCCATGCTTTTAGACATAGACGTAGAGTGGGACTTGGTTAAGAATATGAACTGGACTAACTAAAAAAAATATTACGAAATAGATTTTAAAGTATGTAGATTTGTTCAAATTGTTGGGATGGGATTTTAATGGCAAGATAATGGATTACATGAACATAAATAATAGACATAATGTTTAGTTAACATTAGAGAAAATATAATGGGTTGAAAACATTCCAGTGCTAAAAATGAGATGCCTGATATGGTAAAGAGTGCACTAAACATGTTCTTTGGGAGGTAGATAGGATAAGAAGTACTAATCAAATTGATTTATTGTACTCCCCATCTCCTTGTAAAAACTTAAAGCTAGTAAAAGCTGGGTGATTTGCAAATATATTGGGTTGGTTGGAAAGAAGGAAGATTGAGCAGTAAGAGAGAAACTGGTGACTTAAAAGAATAGCAAAAGTAAGAATGGAAAACAAAAGTAAGCACAGCAAACAGAGCATTAGTATTTTTCTCAATATCACGGTGTCACCAATAAGTGCATGAAAGTTTTGATATACCTAATGGGCAAGGAATGGGGGTCAGGAGAACTCTGATCAATATGGAGAACAGTTTAGACGTTACCGAACAGCTGAACAGCAGTAAAGCCAATATTTCAGACTTCACCTTTGATTTTTCTTTGTATGATGTAGAAGATGAAGCGATTCACACAGGCATCAAACAGAAAAGAGTTCCACCACAAAAAACTTATTCTACTGCAGTGGGCAAAACGTTTACACAACAAAAAGGTACTGTTCCATCACATGCTTTATCTAATGTCCATTCAGATGGACTTGGTAAAGGAACCAAGGACGCATTTTTAAATAAATTCTTAACCACCAATTGTAATTTTGACAATATTCCAAAAAGCCAAAGAGGCCGTTTATCCTCTAATCAGGATAATTTAGGAACTTTAAAATATATGATTTATTTGTTGGGAAAGAAATTGAATGGAATTAATGGACTAAAGTCTGACAATACTTATTTACACAAATGTTTAACTTTGAAAATTGTTCCCATGGGTTTGAGATTTTTTAAAGTACCCATGGGGACAGATATCACTGATACAAGTATTATTGAGTTCAATCAATTTTCCAATGAATGTGGTTTTAATTTTATGAAGCTAATAATAAAATATAATGATGAGAAACTTTGTAAATTGGTACAAGAAATGGAAACTTTAAATAATATAGGATAGTTAATTATTTGTTATTTTCTGAGTGGGAGAGATTATATACAAAACAATTCACTGTTGCTGAAAAGAGGATGCAAAGTATTAGTGAAAGGAAGCACAAGAAGATTCTAAGGGATATTGAGCAATATAAAAATGGACAGGCATACAAATGGGATTGTGAGAAAGGAAGTGAGATGATAAAAGATAATGTTCATAGTAAACAATATACAGGAAGAAAATTACAGGGTATTACACACTATCAGCACAGTGATTCACATTTTCATGGGGCAGTGGATCGACAGGTGAAACCATATGGAAGCAGGGAACAGACCGACAGAACTCAGCAAAAGTATTACAAAAAAAACAAGCAGAAAAACTGGGGGAAGGGCAAACAGTGTACTAAATAGTAAAGTAGACAAGAATGAATTTAGTAATAGCATTGCAGATGATGGCAATATTCATAGCTATAATAATTTCAATATTTATAAGTATTCTAGTGCACAGATATATTTGTCACATTTCAACCTGTTAGCCAAGGGAATTAAATATATACCAAACCCCTTATTTGACTTGGTAGACTGTTTGTGCGAGATTAAAAAATTTGTTAGAAAAATTAATCTTGCTATTATGTTTAAGGACAGCCATAAGGTTTCTAAAAGTGTTATCACAGATTCTAATATAAAGAAAAAAAGCACTTTTATACCCCCCAGTCACTCAAATGTAGATATATATATATGAGAAAATAGTGACACAAGAGATATACCAATTATATTATAAAGTGAAAAATAACAAACCAGAAAGTAACTTAACCAAAGATGAAATCCAAACTCTGAGTGCCCTACAAATGGATAACAACATCAGAGTAATGAAGCCGGATAAAGGGGAGGGGTAGTCATTTATGACAATATTGAATACACCAAAAAAAATATGATATTTTATATCAGTCAGGAAATTATGAATCTATATCAATTAATGAGATCAACATAGCATATCAGTGAATAGATTCATACATAGAATAATTTTTATTGAAGGTAGAATTACAGATGAGATACACAATTGTCTGATAGTTAAATTTCCCAGATTAGCGACGTTAGTAGACAGCAAAGTAATTTTGAGGATTTTTGAGGATTATTTTCAAAAGTAAGTCTACTTATTAGAACCTCAACTGAAGTTTATGAGTAATCATTGCATTAAACTTTTTATAGATTGTGTCTATAATTTAGTAATAAATGCACAAATCATAATTATATTTATATGTCAAACCAGGGGGTTCTGTTATTGATTATTTTATTACATCTCAAGATTTACATGAGATAAGCAATATGTAGATGAAAACTTGAAAATAAAGGGATCATCTTCCTATTGTTGCACAACAAAATAGGGAGATGGATAAAAATGCAAATATTACATTGTGAAACACATACTAATAGTAATAGAGCTTATAGACGCTTCTGATATGTGGATTAGTAATAAGGTGAATGTCAGCTTAGACAATGGACAATATGTTGAGATTTGGTCTTACTTTATAAAGATGCTATAATATGAGAAGCAGCTAGCTAAAAGGAGAAACAACAGAGATGTTGACATGGCTTGATCAATAATCATTGGAGGGCAAACAAAAACACAAAAAATGAATAAAAGATGCAGATATAAAAGAACTAAATACCCTCATACATCTATACATATTACAAGATGACATTGTAAAGCATTAGTTAAGAACAAAAATGAATGTGATGATAAAGTGAAATAGAATAGAATGATAGTCATCATTTAAGTAAAGAGAAAGATTTTTGAAGAGTGCTCATAAATGTTATAGTTAACAAATGCTTTGGTGACTCGTACGTAGACAGTCAGGTGTGGAGTGAATATTATGTAAAAAAAATATAAGGAAGTGGAAATGGGAGCAGAAGAAATGAAAAAAGATGTTAATTCTGAAAAATATTACATTTAGCAAGGATGAGATTGAAAGAAGTATACGTAAACTGAAGTTAGGAAATAAGAGGGCATAAATATTATGTTTTTAAACAACATTGAGAGAAAAATAGGCCTGTGTATTGGTAGTGGGAATAATTGTTCTCATTTCTAAAAACAGACAGTTGAATGAACCAAAGTGCTGAAGACTGATTATTTTAGTTAACCACACATTAAAAATCATCTACATATTAGTAGAATATTTGAAATGACTAATTGGACAACAATGTATATATCATGCACCATTTTCATTTACTCCAATGCATTAAACATTAAAGCATACATGCTGTTTCAGCAAATATGCTATTCTTAGAACCCAAATGCTGTTTACATTGCTTGTTAAAATAGAATAAGCCTTTGATAATTTAAATAGAAATAAGATCTGGGAAATAGTGAATGGAAGGCGTGTCTCTAATGACTTACTTTGCATTAATTTCAGTATTATATACCTCCGCTGGGCCAGAGTTAAAATACATAGGAAGAGACATCTTTCTGAGAAGGTTAATACAAACTTAGATGTGAGGCAAATTGTTTTGCTGGCACCATATCTCTTCTTAATTGACAGTGGTAATTTGTAGAAAACTTTAATATCAGGAGGAGAAGGTTACCACACACACTATAGACCCAGTCTCACATAGTACCATTACAACCTCAAATCATACACATAAACACACAAAGACATACTCGGAGGCTCTGATCAAAAATCTACCAAAACAGCAGAGGCCACCAAAGCAGACACCCAAACAACCACCACCTCAGAACACAACACCTGCAACACATAGACCTCACAGTCAGAGTGTCAAACAGTCACAGCCCTTAAGGCCAAACACAATGCCAGACACACTAGTCATTGGTGACTCCATAGTCAGACACACTGACGTCCCGCTCACCAGACTGAGTAAGGAGAAGGTCACAGTAAGCTGTCTGTCGGGCGCTAGAATCCGCCACATAACGCAAGCACTCAGGTCTCTCAACAGCAGGTACAAATATGACTCAGTCATTGTCCACGCTGGTGTAAACGACCTGAGGGACTACATGAAAAGAGACATTGAGGAGCTCTCTGATTATGTAGCCCAGGCAGGTATGACCCTGACCTTGAGCAGTATCCTACCTTCACCAAGAATGATGCCACAATACAGAGATAAGATGATCAGCTTTAACAATTGGCTTAAACACTGGTGTCATTCAAAGGGGATCCAGTATCTGTCTGCCTGGGATGACATGCTGGACAAGCCACGCTGCTGCACCTGTCACCCTGGGATTCGGATATTGGCAAAGGCTCTTGCCACCCCATAGTGCCTTTTTAGGCAAGGCTCAAATTCTAAACCTACCACCCTAGAACACAAAAAGGAAAAAACTAAGGGTAATGCTGCTCAATGCCAGAAGTCTAAATCTCAAAATGCACGCTCACTTTGAGGCCCTTCTCAGTATGGAGAACATCGATGTCTGTGCTGTGACAGAAACCTGGTTCTAGGCTCCTGTGAGCACCCCAGCACTATCTGGTTTTACCTCATATCATGCGTTCGGCCCCAAAATCCGGACAATACCAAGAAAGGAGGAGGTATCCATATTCATCAAGGACACCCAAACCTCAAGACTGGTGGCAACGCATGATGCATCGGAGACCATCCAGGTGCAATTAACCGTAGGCAAGACTGCTCTGCAAATTGTAGCATGTTACAGGCCACCCTCACAAACTCAGGAACCTCACATGGCCTTCCTGAAAACACTAGAGGATAAATGTATCACCAAACACCATCATACTAGGTGACTTCAATTACCCTAATATAGACTGGGAACACTACTCAAGCCCAAACACCCTAGCCCAAAAGTTCCTGGAATTCATAAACTCAAATGCCATGGAACAACTAGTCACCATCCCCACAAGAGGAGATAACATACTTCATCTCATCATCACGAACATGGGAGCACAATGTTCAACACGAAGTATACCCCTCACTGGTGAGATCAGATCACAAACTAATCTCGCTGGAGGTCCTCATCCCACCCCACCTGAAATAAAAAGACCACAGTAAAGGACTGGTCAAAAGCCGGCTTCACACTTCTAAAGAGTAGTGTGGTCTCCTTTAAGGCCCCGAACCGTGGAAAACAGTACTCAAGCCGCTGAATCACTTACAAATGCCTTCTACCAGCACCTGCAGGACTGCATGGATAAGGCAATCCCAAGCAAAACAAAGACTCTTTGTACCAAAGGCAAGCGTCCAGTCTGGTGGACCCCAGCCATAAACAAACTCTACAACAAAAGGAGGAAGCTACTACAAGATAGAGCAAAATCCTTAAAAGGTAAGACACCCTTGATCACTATAAGTAAAAACTAAGAGCTCTCATAAAATCATCCAAAGCAAATTTCGAGAGAAAAATAGCTAAAGACTCAAAAGACAATCATAAGGCCTTCTTTAGCTATGTTAGAAACCTAGGAGGAAACTCCCAGATATGCTCAGAACTAGTTCAAAATGATGTGAAGATTACTGATCCTACAGACATTGCCAACATACTGGCTGACAGGTTCAGTGCAAACTTCTCCCCTCCCCAAAAGGAGAGATATCTATACCAAACGATTGCAGCCCCCAAACATCTCCAGCGCCCAAGTGAGAACTGCTCTCTCCAAAGCAAAAACACAGCATCCATGGGACCTGATGGTGTCCCCGGCTGTGTGCTCCACGAACTCAATGAGGAATTAAACCCACAGCTAGGACAGCTGTTTAATCAAAGTCTTACCTCTGGATACATACCCAGGGGTGGCGCACTGCAACTGTGGTCCCACTTCACAAAGGCGGTGCCTCCACCGACCCTGGAAATTACCGCCCATTAGCTTGACAAGCCTTATCTGCAAAGCCATGGAGAGGATCATAATGGACCTCATAAATAAAGACATAGGGAATTTGCAGACTTTGGATCCAACCCAATTTGGCTTTGTCAAAGGCAGATCATGCCTTTTAAACTTGGTTGACTTTTTGAAACAGTCACCAAAGCCATTGATGAGGGAAAGGCAGTCCATACAGCCTACCTCGATCTGGCTAAGGCCTTCGATACAATACCCCACTCGGGTATCATTGAAAAACTCATCAGCTTAAATGTTAACCCATACATCACAAGATGGGTTGCAAACTGGCTGAGTGACAGAACCCACAGGGTCAGAGTTGCTGGCGCCATGTCAGACTCAAAGCCTGTCACAAGTGGTGTCCCACAGGGCTCAGTCCTGGGCCCACTCTTGTTTGGCATCTACTTTTCCAAGTACAAGCAAACACAGGAGGGTTATGGCTGACAAAGTTTGCAGATGACTGCAAACTGGGCCATAGTAGAAAACACATCTGACACAGATATCCTTCAGAAGGGCCTCACAGAAGCGGATAACTGGTGCCAGAGCCACGGCCTAAAGTTAAATGCCAAAAATGCATAGTCATACCCTTCGGGAAAAACAAGGTTACCCCTAGCTACCAAATAGGTGGCAATCCACTGAGCACAGAAGAAGTTATCAGGGACCTGGGGACCCAGGTTGATAGTAGTCTGTCATTCGACACCCATGTAGCTAAAGTAGTCAGGAAGACCTTCTACATTGCCCACCTTATCATGAAGGGATTCTCATCTAGATCAAGGGAGGTCATAGTCTCCCTTTACTCATCACTCATCAGACCAATGATTGAGTACAATGCCCCATTCGAATGTATCTGACCCGACACTTGCAGCAGCTGGAGTGGCCACAAAGTTCCTCACCAAAAGGATAAAGGGTCTCAAAAATCTGTCCTATGCTGCCCGACTGAAAGAACTCCAGCTCTATTCAGTTGCTCAGAGGTGACCTTTGCCTAACATACAAGGCCATGTCAAACCCAGATTTGATGAATATGCTTCACCTCAAAAATCTAGATCCATCAGAGCCACAAGGGCGGAGACTTAAACCTCGACACGGCTATTAATAGGACGTGCTGGAGGGATAGATTCATCACCCAAAGACTCCCTATGCTGTGGAACAAAATCCCGGTACATGTGAGGCAGAGCACCTCACTGGCCTTGTTCAAGAGAAATCTTGACCAATGGATGGGAGATCGCAGATATACCCCAGGGATTACCTCAGTGTCACTGCTCGACAGAGGCACAGCAAAATAATGGGTATAGTTCCCCATACTAAAGGGGTGGCGTAAGCCACAAAACGATGGGCTAGGCTTGTAAATGCCCTCGGGCAGATAGCCTAGTATGAACCTATGAACCTATGAACCTATTAGTCTGGATCCTCCATAATTAAATGGAAATGCATATCCTGTTATGGGATATAGTGATGATTGATTTATTTTATTTATGTCACAAGACACTTTCAGGAAGCATGATAATTGTTTGAAAAATGCCATTGTTGAGTTAGAATTACACACACACACACACACACACACACACACACACACACACACACACACACACACACATATATATATATATATATATATATATATATACACACATAGACACACATAGACACACACACACACACACACACACACACACACACACACACACACACACACACACACACACGTATGGGTCTATATTAAACGCCCCAAATGATAAATGCTCTGTGTACCTTGGAGCTTTTCTCCCTGGGCCTCTGCTGAAAATGGACATGCATTTAGTTGGACTATCCCGGTCAACAAATGTAAAATAAATAAATAAATAAAATAAAACCCTTCCCCGCCTGGGAAGCAGGAACTGGTTATATCACTCCCTGGGATAACATGTGATGAAGGACAGGTGGAAATAAAAGCAACCAATCTGGTAAATGAAGAAACAACCCTTGGAAAGGAGAAATTTCCTCTCACTGTCATCTGTAACTTTAATGTATGATCTTCAGCACCCATTTGTCGGAAACTATGTGTTGCCAAAGAGAAAAGGGATATTCAGACTTTCTGGAAAGGAAAGGAGGCTGCCAGAGCGACAGACAAGGTCCCTTGAGTAGTCATTCCTACATCAGACAATCCAGATAATCTCCTAACATGACTACAATGGGTGTACTTTGAGCTTACTCCAGTCCTGCAGCCCAGTTTATATTGCTTTTTTTCCTGAATTCTTTTATGAATCCCCTGCCATTTTTCTTAAATGGCTGTTACCTGTATTTTATTGAAACTGTTTGTTTGTATTTTTTTTTGCCAAAATTGGATGAGGAGTTAGAGAATCTCTTAAAAACTTTGGAAAAGGAGGACTGAAAACCCTTAGCGATTCCCTGTATCAACTTATCACAATTTTTTATCATCCCTGCAGCAGAGGAACCAAAAACTAAATATCTCTTTCCAAAGAAGAATTTAATTTCTCATTTAAATTTTCTCATGCAATGAAAGGAAAGATATGCATTTTAACTGTTTATGGTGTAGAGAGCTAGGGAGAAGAAAGACCTGGAGACTGCAAGACAACCTGCAAACTGATTATAAAGGAGATGTGTCTACTACAATCTTTTCCATAAAGTTACTTAAGAACTTAGTTTGGTTTAGTAAATAAAGAAGCACACAGATACAAATGAGTTTATCAGAGTATAGTATCTGTAAGAGAAATTTCTTGTGACATCTGGAGGGGAGAGTGATGATGGGACAGAAGAAAATGTGACAACTAGCAACTTTTCTTGCAAAGATAAGAAGATTTTAGATTAATACGGGCTTACATATTTAGAAAATTATTTAAAAAACAATATTAGTTTAAGCAAAATGATATGCATTTAAGCATGTTGATAAAAGACTTCTGGTGCAGGAAAGAAACAGAGGTATTAAAACTGCCTAAGGTTTAAATGTGATCTCAAAGGAAAATCTTAGGGATGAAAGAATAACAAATGAGAAAGCTACAATCACAAAACATTGTGTGAGTCACAAAGTGTCAGTTAATATATTATGTATATATCCTTCTTCTAAGAGAATAAGACTTATGTTTAAAGCAAAAATTCAAAGAAATATAGGTCTTTAGCAGTGGAAGATCCTTTTGAGATTGCCACATTACTCTTCACCGCCAAGGATGAGCATACAATAGCATGTTTAGTCAGGTCTAGGGCTATTTACTGAAAGCACATTTCACTGAATCATATTTCACTGAAAGCACATTTTACTGAAAGAAATGTATATGCCCTTCTCCCCACTGTGGTACGACCCTGGAGCTAGTATAATCAGTTAGGGGAGGTATAGAGGGCACAGCCCCCCACTTGGGGGGTGTGGGGGTGAAGCCCCACACTAATTTACTATTGATTTAGGAATCCGATTTCTTTCAGTGAAATGTGCTTTCAGTGAAATGTGATTCAGTGAAATGTGCTTTCAGTGAATAGTCCTAGATCCGTTTAGTCATATTACAAAAAGTGATAAAGATGGCTAAGAAATAAAAATGGCATTGCTCTAATAGATATACTGGGGATTCATGTTTTGTAATGTCATGAAACTGTGACAACTTTAAAAGTTGACACAGCAATAAAGAATTTGAATCTGATTCTGAGGTAAGCAGGGAATGTAGAGCAATAGAAACTGGGCTGCAGGACTGGAGTAAGCTCAAAGTACACCCATTGTAGTCATGTTAGGAGATTATCTGGATTGTCTGATGTGAGGTCTAACCCCCTCATTCTCAAGGTCAGACTGACAGCATCAAAGCAGACTCAACAATACCAGGTCTAATATGAACAGATTTCTCCACACCAGCCTGCACTGCTTAGTAGATGGATGCTTGCTTGACCTTGGCTGCTGCTTGGTCCCAGTCTTCTGACCCCTGTCATGTGTTTAACTTGTGACAAGATCTCCACCCCCATCCTCCTGGGATGAATGAACCACTTAAAGTGGTACTTACTATAATATGTGAGAACTGGCATGTGCTTATTGCTGATTTGGTGTTGCTACAGGATTGCCCCCCCCCTTCTGTAACCTTCAATAATTACACAGGTGAAAAGGTGAAGTTAGCCTCAGACTACTTTTCAACAAATGGTATTTCTGGATAGATCTACTTTTGAGATGCACAGAGGAGTATGGCAATTGTGGATTTGTATTCCTCAAAATTTCCTTTGCTACAAATGGTCAGTCATTAGTTTCCAAAGTCTTTACAAACTGCATTTCAGTTATGGAAAAATATGATATTATAGGTGAGTGCAACTTAAATTATACTGGAAAATCAAATGGACAACTAAAAGTTAGCATTTAAGACCATGTAAGAAACTACAACAATGAGCTTTCTGAAAAACTTGATAAGGACTTAAAAGCAATACAGTTTAACTGTTGATTCTTTATTGTCTATAGTTATTGTCATGAGCAATACAAAACATTCATATAGTTAAATTAAACTTTTCATACAAAGGGTGGAAGCTAAGTTAATAGATTAGCATAATACTTTGTTCAATTTAGGGCTTAATAAAAGGATTCATTGGAAAGAGTTTTTACAGTAACAAAAAATTCTTTGTAATTTCACAGTATCTCTGTTCTTCTTTGGTGTTTCTGGAGAGGGTCAAGATTAGCAAATGCATGCAGCAGATTAGTAATCCTTTGAATATGTCAATGATTGGCCATATTAACTTGTGTGATGTGTCATTCTCATTAACAGCTTACTGAAAATGTTACTCTAACTGAACAAGTACAGCCAATTAAACTGAATACAGGAAACTATCTCCCTGCCAACATTATCTGCAATGTAGCTGGATGGGGAAGGACATATCCTGAAGAAAATGGACACCATGACATCTATCCTGACAAATTACAGGAGACTGATATTCCTACAGTTCCATGGGAGACTTGCAAAAAGTATTATCCTGATATGAACATCACAGAAAACATGATATGTGCTGGCACAAAGGGAAAAGACACCTGCAGGGTATGTTTAATTTCAGTTATTTCATAATTCTACTTTTGTTTTTATCAAGCAGTTAGCTGTAAATATACCACCTGCCATTAGTAATGCTTCACTAGAGGAGTTAATCAAAAGGCGATACCTGACAAGTCAAGGTGCCAGAATAACATCTTAAATACCTAGTCAACATATGTGGTTTGGAAAAAAAAACTCTGATTATAGACCATGAGGCCTTATTCGTAACTGGTAGTGTAGTCACTAATTATGGTGGCAGAGAGCTGGCTATCAAAGCAAATGAGCAGAACAAGCATTGTAGTTATGTTTGAGTCACTGTACTGGCAGGCATCTACCTGTGCTATTTACCTCTGTTCCACCTGTGGACTGCCCACTACTACAGGCTGCAGGCTGAGGTCTCTCCTGGTTAGACTGTTGGCTTCATAAGGGTATGAGTTTTTAAACCTCTAGTAATAGAAACTTCATATGAGATCCATTCCTTACCACAAATGTGCAGAACTTTGAAAGTTTTGCACTGGCAGCTTGTTAGATTGAAATCTGACATGTTCAGAAATGCCAGTATCTATTTCAGGGAGAATGTGGTACAGCTGAGACTAGGAATTTGTCCTTTCCTTGTGGTGCACTCTCAGACTTGGTATATATATATATATATATATATATATATATATATATATATATATATATATATATATATATATATGTAGATATATATAATTTCCTGATTTGCACTGTACAAATGCACAATGCATTCACTAACCCAAGACTCACACGAATGAAGGTTTGACAGCATGGGTTCAGCCTACCAAATTTCAGCATCCCGTGGTCTATATATGTATATATATATATATATATATATATATATATATATATATATATATATTTACTATCAAACTGTAGAATTAATGTTGATGAACATGGAATGCTGAATGGCAGTTGGCCGATTCCTGTGTAGCCGAACGTTACTTGAGTGAGAGTTTTTATCAGGAAATGCCACTGTGCATTTGCTGATATGTGCTCAATATTTTGAACAGAG